>NC_053389.1:507245776-507289832 GCF_905171765.1 Bufo bufo | reverse complement strand
ACATGACCTCAAGAAAGCGATTCACACCAGACATCCCAAGAATATTGCTGAACTGATACAGTCTGTAAAGAGGAATAGTCAAGAATTACTCCTGACCGTTGTGCACGTCTGATCTGCAACTACAGGAAACGTTTGGTTGAAGTTATTGCTACCAAAGGAGGTTCAACCAGTTATTAACCTCTTAAGGACACATGACGTACCGGTACGTCATGATGTCCTGGTACTTAAGGACACATGACGTACCGGTACGTCATGTGTTGTTCCGATCACTGCCGCCCGGCCGGCAGTGATCGGAACCCGGTGCCTGCTCAAATCATTGAGCAGGCACCTAGGCTAAATGCGCGGGGGGGTACCGTGACCCCCCCATGTCGGCGATCGCGGCAAACCGCAGGTCAATTCAGACCTGCGGTTTGCTGCGATTTCTGCAGTTTCTGGTCCCCGCGGTCAGAAACTTTATATGCCTAAAAAAAGTTTTATTCACCCCCCCCTGCACCCCTGAATGATTTTTATGGTGGCGGGAGGTGCAGGGGGAGGGTTGCGGGCGGTGTGGGCGGTGCGGGAGGCGGGCGGTGCGGCAGGCGGGATCGCGATCCCCCGCCCGCCTCCCCTTGAAAATTCATTGGTGTTCAGTGGGTATACCAGGATGCCAGCACATTGCTGGCACCCTGGTATAAACGGCTGACATCTGCGATGCGATGTCAGCCGTTTAACCCTTTCCATACAGCGGTCCGTACGGACCGCTGTATGGAAAAGGTTAACAGCGCAGGGAGCTCCCTCCCTCTCCCATCGAGGGGCTGCTGTGCCTTTGCAGCCCCCCGATGGAGAGGGAGAGAGCCCCCAGACAGCCCCCGAGAGATCCCCTCCTTACCCTTCCCCGTCTGCGAAGTTCTGAGCAGACGGGGAAGGTTCCCATGGCAACAGGACGCCTCTCAGGCGTCCTACTGTCCATGGTGCTGAACAGATCTGTGCTGAAAGGCATAGATCTGTTCAGTGTAGGTAAAATACAGTACAGAACAATATATATTGTTCTGTACTGTATTATACAGACATCGGACCCACTGGATCTTAAAGAACCAAGTGGGTCTGGGTCAAAAAAAAGTGAATAAAAGTGAAAAAAAAGTAAAAATCAAAAAACACATTTATCACTGATAAAAAATTAAAAAAATAACATTCCCTACACATATTTGGTATCGCCGCGTCCGTAACGACCTGATCTATAAAACGGTCATGTTACTTTACCCGAACGGTGAACACCATAAAAATAAAAAATAAAAAACTATGATGAAATTGAAATTTTGCCCACCTTACTTCCCAAAAAAGGTAATAAAAGTGATCAAAAAAGTCGCATGTACGCCAAAATTGTAACAATCAAACCGTCATCTCATCCCGCAAAAATCATACCCTACCCAAGATAATCGCCCAAAAACTGAAAATACTATGGCTCTTAGACTATGGAGACACTAAAACATCATTTTTTTTGTTTCAAAAATGAAATCATTGTGTAAAACTTACATAAATAAAAAAAAAGTATACATATTAGGTATCGCCGCGTCCGTATCGCCCGGCTCTATAAAAATATCACATGATCTAACCCCTCAGATGACCACCGTAAAAAACTAAAAATAAAAACGGTGTAAAAAAAGCCATTTTTTGTCATCTTACGTCACAAAAAGTGTAATAGCAAGCAATCAAAAAGTCATATGCACCCCAAAATAGATGCCAATCAAACCGTCATCTCATCCCGCAAAAAATGAGACCCTACTTAAGATAATCGCCCAAAAACTGAAAAAACTATGGCTCTTAGACTATGGAGACACTAAAACATTTTTTTGGTTTTAAAAATGAAATCATTGTGTAAAACTTACATAAATAAAAAAAATTGTATGCATATTAGGTATCGCCGCGTCCGTGACAACCTGCTCTATAAAATTACCACATGATCTAACCTGTCAGATGAATGTTGTAAATAACAAAAAAAAAAACGGTGCCAAAAAAGCTATTTCTTGTTACCTTGCCGCACAAAAAGTGTAATATAGAGCAACCAAAAATCATATGTACCCTAAACTAGTACCAACAAAACTGCCACCCTATCCCGTAGTTTCTAAAATGGGGTCACTTTTTTGGAGTTTCTACTCTAGGGGTGCATCAGGGGGGCTTCAAATGGGACATGGTGTAAAAAAAAACAGTCCAGCAAAACCTGCCTTCCAAAAACCATATGGTGTTCCTTTCCTTCTGCGCCCTGCCGTGTGCCCGTACAGCAGTTTACGACCACATATGGGGTGTTTCTGTAAACTACAGAATTAGGGCCATAAATAATGAGTTTTGTTTGGCTGTTAACCCTTGCTTTGTAACTGGAAAAAAAATATTAAAATGGAAAATCTGCCAAAAAAGTGAAATTTTGAAATTGTATCTCTATTTTCCATTAAATCTTGTGCAACACCTAAAGGGTTAACAAAGTTTGTAAAATCAGTTTTGAATACCTTGAGGGGTGTAGTTTCTTAGATGGGGTCACTTTTATGGAGTTTATAATCTAGGGGTGCATCAGGGGGGCTTCAAATGGGACATGGTGCCAAAAAAACAGTCCAGCAAAATCAGCCCTCCAAAAACCAAACGGCGCACCTTTCACTCTACGCCCCGCTGTGTGCCCGTACAGTAGTTTACGGCCACATATTGGGTGTTTCTGTAAACAGCAGAGTCAGGGCAATAAAGATACAGTCTTGTTTGGCTGTTAACCCTTGCTTTGTTAGTGGAAAAAAATGGGTTAAAATGGAAAATTAGGCAAAAAAATGAAATTCTCAAATTTCATTGCCATTTGCCAATAACTCTTGTGCAACACCTAAAGGGTTAACGACGTATGTAAAATCAGTTTTGAATACCTTGAGGGGGGTAGTTTCTTAGATGGGGTCACTTTTAGGGAGTTTCTCCTCTAGGGGTGCATCAGGGGGCTTCAAATGGGACATGGTGTAAATAAACCAGTCCATAAAAATCAGCCTTCCAAAAACCATACGGCGCACCTTTCCCTCTACGCCCCGCTGTGTGGCCGTACAGTAGTTTACGGCCACATATTGGGTGTTTCTGTAAACGGCAGAGTCAGGGCAATAAAGATACAGTCTTGTTTGGCTGTTAACCCTTGGTTTGTTAGTGGAAAAAATGGGTTAAAATGAAAAATTAGACAAAAAAATGAAATTCTCAAATTTCCTCCCCATTTGCCAATAACTCTTGTGCAACACCTAAAGGCTTAACAACATATGCAAAATCAGTTTTGAATACCTTAAGGGGTGTAGTTTCTTAGATGGGGTCATTTTTGGGTGGTTTCTATAATGTAAGCCTCGCAAAGTGACTTGAGACCTGAACTGGTCCCTAAAAATTGAGTTTTTGTAAATTTCTGAAAAATTTCAAGATTTGCTTCTAAACTTCTAAGCCTTATAACATCCCCAAAAAATAAAATATCATTCCCAAAATAATTCAAACATGAAGTAGACATATGGGGAATGTAAAGTCATCACAATTTTTGGGGGTATTACTATGTATTACAGAAGTAGAGAAACTGAAACTTAGAAATTTGCAAATTTTTCCAAATTTTTGTTAAATTAGGTATTTTTTGGTGCAAAAAATTTTTTTTTTTTTACTCCATTTTACCAGTGTCATGAAGTACAATATGTGACGAAAAAACAATCTCAGAACGGCCTGGATAAGTCAAAGCGTTTTAAAGTTATCAGCACTTAAAGGGACTCTGGTCAGATTTTCAAAAAATGGCCTGGTCCTAAGGTGTAAAAAGGCTGTGTCCTTAAGGGGTTAAATCCAAGGGTTCACATACTTTTTACACCTGCACTGTGAATGTTTACATGGTGTGTTCAATAAAAACATGGTAACATTTAATTCTTTGTGTGTTATTAGTTTAAGCATACTGTGATTGTTTATTGTTGTGACTTAGATGAAGATCAGATCACATTTTATGACCAATTTGTGCAGAAATCCATATCATTCCAAAGGGTTCACATACTTTTTCTTGCAACTGTATATAGAGGGAGTGGGGGCAAAATGAAATATAAACTGTGATTGAGGGGACCACTGACAAAACTTTGGCAATAACCATGAGGTTCATGAACTATACTAAATGTAAATTGTATTGTATTATGATAGACAGGGAGGTAAAAATCTGACATTCCTTTGGAAGTGGTGTTGAAGAGGATCGTTCACGTTTTTAATGTTTTTCACGTTTAATCTTTTCATGATGTGGAGAACCATCCCCTGCTAGAATTTTTCTTTTTTTGAAAGATCCCTCGTCTGCCCCGCTGTGATCCCCCAAAGTTTTGGCACCTAATATGTTAATACTGAGCATTGGTACAGGGAGGAGGAGACGCCAGCGTTTCTCAGTGTGTGTCTCCTTCTCCCCGGCTATGACGCAGTCCGGGTTCGCTGCCATTAGACCGCTCAGTAGTAACATATTGGGCACCAAAACTTTAGGGGAGCACAGCAGGGCAGACAAATAAAAAAGAAACATTCTGGCAGCATCAGCGGGGCGTACCCAGTTATTTATACTGTATATTTAATATTGTTCTACAGCGCATTCAAACCTATAGTGGGGGTGGTGGGGCCACAATTCAAAGTTTGCCCTGGTGCCCATATAACTCTAGTTACGCCACTGCACAGGCGGCTGCTTCAGAATCAGTAGCCAATCGTGGAATAGCATGTAATCTCCTTGGAAGCCACCATCTGTGCCAACAAGAACTTGACAGGCTGATCAAGCAGAATGTGCATGCTCAGCTTTGCAGCTAGTCAGCCTGCACTGGAACAATGTAGAGTACAGTTGTATCCACTCTGACATTTCTGCAAGAAAATTTAGACTAGCACATCCAAAGTCACAGGTGCACATCCATAAAGCTAGCATGCAGACAGCAAACAAAAATGTATGGCAGCACACCATTACACACGCAAACAATAGAACTAAGGATTAGGGATTATTTTAGATTAAAGTAGCACTATACCGAATATACTTGAAAAATTTAAGTTAAGCGCACATTTTTGATCAAATGTGTGTCGGGCCAATCTACCAATGTCAAGGTGGCTTTTGCAGTTGGGTACCTAACACTGTGAAATAAAAGAATACAACAGTAGTATTTTTCAAGGTAAAAGTCACAAACAAAAACAATAGTTTACAAGAAATAATAAAAAATATATATATTTTAAACACACTTCTGGTCCATCTATATGGCATAAAAAAAGTTAAATATGTTTTCAAATCAATGATCCCATAGACAATAATTTAACCATATACCTAGT
This sequence comes from Bufo bufo, assembly GCF_905171765.1. Taxonomy (NCBI): domain Eukaryota; kingdom Metazoa; phylum Chordata; class Amphibia; order Anura; family Bufonidae; genus Bufo; species Bufo bufo. Next base: position 507,284,549 of record NC_053389.1, on the reverse strand, counting down.
AGGGGTTGTCCAGTCCTTTACAAGTGATAGACTATCCCAATCTAATGTTTTGCAGTAGTTCTTGCACTAGATAGAACTGGTTACGGCTGCACGCATTCGCTTCAATAACCATCTCTGTCCACTGCACAATTTAAAAAAAATCACCCCCTCCCCAGACACGTTCAACATACGGCCCCATGTAAATAATATCATCCCCTCCCTAGACACCTCCAACATGCAGTCCCATGTAAACATCACCCCCTTAACATTCAGTCCCATATAAATAACATCACTCCCTGTCCCAGCTGTCTTCAATATGGAGTCCCATGTAAATAACATCGCCCCATCAACATTTAGTCCCATGTAAATAACATCACTCCCACAGCCGCCATCAACATACAGTCCCATGTAAATAACATTCCTCCCTCCTACAGCCACCATCAACATACAGTTCCATGTAAATAACATTGCTCCCCCCCACAGCCACCTTCAACATACAGTCCCATGTAAATAACATCACTCCCTCAGCCCTTCCAACATTCATTCCCATGTAAATAACATCACTCCCTCCCACTGCCACCATAAACGTACAGTCTCATGTAAATAGAATTACCCCCTCCCACAGCCACCTTCAACATACAGTCCCATTTAAATAACATCACCCTACCCCAGCCACCTCCAACATGCAGTCCCATGTAAATAACATCACCCCCTCAAAATTCAGTCTCATGTAAATAACATCACTCCACCCCACTATAACATACAGTCCCATGTAAATAATATTCCTCCCTTCAGCCCTAACATACGTTCCCAGTTAAATAACCACAACTCCCAGCATAACTATGCCCCCCACACTGAGAATCTATCCCTTCACTTACCTCTGACACAATACAGGATGGCAATAGAGTTGTATCTATCTGGTAGGCAGTACATTCAGGGCCTGGGACAAAACAGGCGCAGGCCTGAATGTTTTAAACTAACAACGCCCCTGCTTCCGATGCAGAAGTTACTGTAGAATGACTGATCGGTGGGACAATGGGATGCTAAATCGCCACCAATCTGATAGTGATGGCAAATCCTATGAAGATAATCACCGTTAAAGGAGGGGACAACTCCTTTTAGGTACTGATGAATAGTGTTGAGCGCGAATATTCGAATATCAAATTTTTTGTGCGAATATCGGCACTTCGCTAATTCGCGAATATTTCAAATATAGTGATATAAATTCGATATTTCGAATATTCATTTTTTTAATTTTTTTTTTTATTGTTATATTTTTTTCTTTCCCACTTTCCCACTTCCCTAAAGTTGTTCTTACCTGTCCTTTGGATTCCTGGCTTCCTGGCTGCTCCAGTCAGTGCCCGTTGCCGCTTCTGCCGACTTCCGTGCTCATGGAGCGTCCCCATCACCATATATATTATTATAACTTGAAATAATCGAATTGCGATTTTTCACGTAATTCTCAAATCCGACAGTACATTCTAGTATATGGAGACGTTCCCATGGTGATGGGGACGCTCCATGAGCACGGAAGTCGGCAGAAGCGGCAACGGGCACTGACTGGAGCAGCCAGGAAGCCAGGAATCCAAAGGACAGGTAAGAACAACTTTAGGGAAGTGGGAAAGAAAAAAATATAACAATAAAAAAAAAAAAATTTAAGTTATAATAATCGAATTTCGATTTTAACTTAGCACTGCTATATTCCATATTAAGCTAGAATTAACGAATATGGAATATAGCAGTGCTAAGTTAAAATCGAAATTCGATTATTATAACTTGAATTAATCGCATTGCTATTTCAATAGGAGAGTAGCTTTTAAGTTAAAATCGCAATACGCGATTATTTAAATCGCATATTAATCGCGATAACAAGAATAATGACGAATATTCGATTTCGACGAATATAAAACGAATATTCTATCGAATATTCGCGAATTTCGTCGAAATCGAATATGGCACCTATCGCTCATCACTACTGATGAAATGTTAATTAAACTAATAGCACCAATTACTATAATATTTGTCACTGAAATAGCAGTTATAAGTAAAGTAATGCTTTAAATGGATGGATAATCAGGGGAAGTCACTGGGTTTAACATAATTCAAGGGGTTGGCCACTCTGTTAGCACTTATTAAAACTATAAAGAAAGTACCAAGATATTACACTAAGGGTCCATTCACACGTCCGCAACGTGTTTTGCGGATCCACGGATCCGCAAAACACGGACACGGCAATGTGCGTTCCGCATTTTGCAGACCGCACATCGTCGGCACTAATAGAATATGCCTATTCTTGTCCGCAATTGCGGACAAGAATAGGACATGTTCTATTTTTTTCGGGAATGGAAGTGTGGGTCCGCAATTCCGTGTCCGGGCAGCACATCGTGCTGTCCCATAGAAATGAATGGGTCCACAATTCCGTTCTGCAAAATGCGGAACGATATTGCGGACGTGTGAATGGACCCTTAGTCCCGGAACTGCCTGCCGGATCCGTCAAAACGTGTGCCAACTGATGGCAATTGTAAGACTGATCAGGATCCTGATCCGTCTTACAAATGCATTGAAATGCCGGATCCGTCTTTCCTGTGTCATCCGGAAAAACTGATCCGGCATTTATTTTTATTTTTATCACATTTTTTGGGGTCCGGCACTAATACAATCCAATGGAAAAAATGCCGGATCCGGCATTCAGGCAAGTGTTCCGTTTTTTTGGCCGGAGATAAACCGTAGCATGCTGCGGTTTTATCTCTGTCCTGATCAGTCAAAATGACTGAACTGAAGACATCCTGATGCATCCTGAACGGATTGCTCTCCATTCAGAATGCATTAGGAAAAAACTGATCAGTTCTTTTCCGGTATTGAGCCCCTAGGACAGGACTCAGTGCCGGAAAAGAAAAACGCTAGTGTGAAAGTACCCTTACTAATATATCTTCTTAAGCAGATCTGTCTGGTTTTCCTGCTATTGGCAGCCACACCCCCTCCTGTCCTGCTCTCACCACGCCCCCTCCTGTCCTGCTCTCACCACGCCCCCTCCTGTCCTGCTCTCACCACGCCCCCTCCTGTCCTGCTCTCACCACCCCCCTCCTGTCCTGCTCTCACTACGCCCCCTCCTGTCCTTAGCAGGAAGATTCTTAAAAGTAGAAATAAAGAAACTTTTGCAGGAGGAAGGGAGACTGAGGGGAAGCTGTGATGGCTGATCTGACTAAAGGCTCCACCCCCACTGTTTCCCCTGTACTGAGAGGATCCTGCCAACATGTGAGGATGTATCAGAGCCCGGGAAGTGCTGTGGACCACAACTTGTGAGCAATCCCAGTGTCTGTCCTGCTTATGGCCCGCCTGCACTGTGTTCTTATCACAGACATGATATTACAGACAGACCAACAGTCCTGCTCTCACTACGCCCTGTCCTGCTCTTACCATGCCCCGCCCTGTCCTGCTCTCACCACGCCCCCTCTTGTCCTGCTCTCACCACACCCCCTCTTGTCCTGCTCTCACCACGCCCCTCCTGTTCTGCTCTCACCACATCCTCCCCAGTCAACAAAGCCCGCTGCCTTGGAGTGACCTTGGATTCTGCCCTTTCCTTCCGACCGCACATCCAAGCCCTTTCCACCACCTGCCGCCTCCAACTCAAAAACATCTCCCGCATCCGTGCTTTCCTTAACTTTGAATCTGCAAAAATGCTTGTACATGCCCTCATCATCTCCTGCCTAGACTACTGCAACATTCTCCTCTGTGGCCTTCCATCTAGCACTCTCGCACCCCTCCAATCTATCCTCAACTCTGCTGCCCGACTAATCCACCTCTCACTCTATTACTCCTCTGCCTCTCCCCTCTGCCAATCCCTTCACTGGCTCCCTATTGCCCAACGAATTCACTTCAAAGTATTAACAAATACATACAAGGCCGTCCATAACCTGTCCCCTCCCTACATCTCTGAGCTACTTTCCCGATACATTCCTACACGCACTCTCCGATCGTCACAAGACCTCCTTCTCTCCTCTCCTCTTATTGCCTCTTCCCACAATCGACTCCAAGATTTCTCCCGTGCATCCCCCATACTCTGGAACTCGCTACCCCAACATATCAGACTGTCACCTACAGTGGAATCCTTCAAAAGAAACCTGAAAACCCACCTCTTCAGACAAGCCTACGACCCGTGACCCTGCTGCCTCTATACCGCCATGACCAACTTAACCCACACCTACTGTGTCCTTCTCCCATACCATGTAGATTGTAAGCCCTCACGGGCAGGGCCCTCTCTCCTTCTGTACCAGTCTGTAACTCGTCTTGTTCCTGCTTAGTGCGCTTGTCTGTATCATGTATGTGCACCGCTTATCATATGTACAGCGCTATGGAATGAATGGCGCTTTAATAATAAATAATAATAATAATAATCATATTCCTGTGTGCTGCTGGGACTGGGGCGTACTTCCTATTGCTATGTCTGTACAGCAGTTATTCACTGATGACTGAGTTATTGAGGGGCTCTTGTCTCTATGGAAGCACAGGTGGGCTTCGATGTCATGTGACTGCTCCTCTGAACATCGTTGCTGCAATGCATGCTGGGATTTTTACTTTCACTTTGCCTCTGCTCCTCCCACACAGCCTGTCTGAGGAGCACCTCCAGGGAAGTGTGTCATGGTGAACAGGTTAGAGACATGATATATAGCCAGTACATGTCACATGATAGAAATACTTCATGGTTTGGGCTATTGTCTGGGGCACTTTGGATTTTTGATACTTAGGGGGGCCAACCCCTTTAAGCCATAATGGTACTGCCTTGAAGTTGTCTGCCTTATGCACAAAAAAACATGGTTGAGAATGAATCCATAGCGCTATTACACCACACCTTTCTTGCAATAGTTAAATGGGTTGGCAGCTAATAAAAACAAAGTGCCAATTTTTGAAAAGGAAACTACAGATATATCTAGGAAGCTAGATCAAATCTTATTAGGTGCATTTCAGGTGACAAATGATACCTCTGACTTTATGATGCCTAAATAAAGTAACAGCATCAGCAAAATGGCGTTATGGAGTTATATTGTCAGATCAATAATCTGTTGACAGTTCATCAAGTCAGCAGCACAGTAAGTCACCACAACATTAATATATACTGACATGTTCTGCTCATTAAAGGAATGCACTTTGATAAATCAGTAACCAATGACTATAACCAGACAGCTTGGAAATGATGGTTATTGAGTTCTTTTGAGCATACCCTTTCAGATTTGTACATAGACCTGCTGAAAAGAGATTGAAATTCAAAACAATGTTGACTCATTATTATTTTGCTTGACATGAAAAAAAAACAACATTATTTTTAGAAAATACATTCTGCTTTACATATGTTAGAAAATCTGATGATTAAGGGACTCTGCGGTGCAGATGACAAGGGCTAATGGCTGCTCAGCTGCTTCTACCCTTCTTGACTGTCATTAAATGCCAGTTGAGTTTTTAAGTAAAGGTCCGTGTTTTAACATCATGTCATTTTAGGTCCAAAGTTTGATGAATGCTGCATGCACATAATGGAAATGACCTCCCGAGCTTAAGCTCAGCAGTCCAGACAATGTATTTATTTTTTTTAATTTTTTTTTTCATTTTTTTTGCACTTTCTTCTTTTTCTTTTCTGCTGTCCAAAAACCCCAATGTTTTTAATTATCCATTCACATAGCCATATGAGGAATTATTTGTTAAAATACTTGGTTGGTGTATTAAAAAAATAACCACGTAATTGTAAAGAAAAAATTTGGGGGGTGGGGGGTTCGTGTTTATGGCATTCACTATTCACCAAAATGTCATGATGAGCTTATTCTGCAGGTCTTAGTATGATTATAGCGATTCTAAATTTATACAGCTTCTATTATATTTTAATACTTAAAAAAAATAAAAGCCTCGAAAAATGTTTTATCTTTGCATTGCCATATTCTGACAGCCATAACTTTCCATCTACAGAACTGCGTGAAGGCTCAAAAACTACAGCGTAAGCTGTACTTTTTATTGGTACCATTTTGTATATATGATTTTTTTATGACTTTTTTGCGGGCCAACATGACAAAAAAACTGCAAATAGGCTATTATTTCCATAATAGCATTCACTCCACATGATAAATATTTTTATATTTCAATAATTCATTTTCAGATGCTGGGATACCAATTCATGTATGTTTATTTTTTTGCTGTTTATGTTTAAATGTAAAATTGGGAGAGGGAGTGTTTAAAATGTTTAAGAATTTTGTGTCTTTTATATTTACAAGGCTTTCAATAAGTAATCTAATTCTTTGTACCATAGACTGCAAAAGAATAGTATTGCTACAGTATGCCTCAAACACAGTTTAACAGAAATCTTACTATGACACACCTGAAAGCCTTCACAAGGTCCCAGGCTGCTATAGCAACCAATCAGAGCTCTATTTCACTGTGGGGGCTCCCATTGTAGGACAGCGGCAGCCCCATCTCTCTGTCTAAGGCTCCATTCACACGTCCGCAACGTGTTTTGCGGATCCACGGAGCCGCGGACCGCACATTGTCGGCACTAATAGAATATGCCTGTTCTTGTCCGCAATTGCGGACAAGAATAGGACATGTTCTATTTTTTTGTGGAACGGAAGTGCGGATCCGTAATTCCGTGTCCGGGCAGCCCCAAAAGGAATGAATGGGTCCGCAATTCCGTTCAAAATGCGGAACAAAATTGCGGACGTGTGAATGGACCCTAACACCTCAGAAGCCCCAGGCACTATTGCAGTTTAATGCATCATTAATATTTAAATATGTACATACTGTTAGTTTGTGTGATATATTAATTGTGTTAACATTTTCTTACTTATTCCACTCATGCATCCTTGGATCATAGTATTGGTGTACCATACATGGTGCGATGATACGATAGAATTGATTCACCAGGTTCATCATTTACACTGGATCCAAATATTTGAGTTTTAGAGAATCAATTAAGGACAGAATATCTCTGTTTACCTATCATTACAAAAAAATCAGAGCAGCAGCTGTCTGACTATTTTAAAGTGAACCTGTGACTAGAGATGAGTGAATTTCTCAAAAATTCGATTCGTCCGGTTCGCCTAATTTTCCGAAAAGATTTGATTTGTTCTGAATTTATTCGCCGCGAATCGCGTAAAAAAACAGCTATTTCCTGGCTGCACAGAGCCTGTATAGTGGTGTAGAACACTGTGCCTTGCAGTAACACGCATAGGGAGTCGGCTGTGGTAGTGAAACAATACTGTGAGTCAGTATGATATGCACATGACAGGCGTCGCTCTTAGAATCACTGCATACTTCACTTATTTGGGCAGTTACGGGGCCAAAACTGACCAAATAACTCAAGTTTGAACTCAGCCTTACAGATCGATGTTAGACCCCAGGTATAAAGAACCGTGCAGAGGACCAAGATCCTACTGTAGCGTGAAAGAGTGCACTCCTTTAACACCGTCGTCAACTGCTTCCACATACAGTGGATATAAAAAGTCTACACACCCCTGTTAAAATGTCAGGTTTCTGTGATGTAAAAAAATGAGACAAAGATAAATCATTTCAGAACTTTTTCCACCTTTAATGTGAACTATAAACTGTACAACTCAATTAAAAAACAAACTGAAATCTTTTAGGTAGAGGGAAAAAAATAAATAAAAATAAAATAACATGGCTGCATAAGTGTGCACACCCTTAAACTAATACTTTGTTGAATCACCTTTTGATTTTATTACAGCACTCAGTCTTTTTGGGTATCAGTATATCAGCATGGCACATTTTGACTTGGCAAGATTTGCCCACTCTTCTTTGCAAAAACACTACAAATCTGTCAGATTGTGAGGGCATGTCCTGTGCACAGCCCTCTTTAGATCACCCCACAGATTTTCAATCGGATTCAGGTCTAGGCTCTGGCTTGGCCATTCCAAAACTTTAATCTTCTTCTGGTGAAGCCATCCCTTTGTTGATTTGGATGTATGCTTTGGGTCGTTGCCATGCTGAAAGATGAAGTTTCTCTTCATGTTCAGCTTTCTAACAGAAGCCTGAAGGTTTTGTGCCAATATTGACTGGTATTTGGAACTGTTCATAATTCCCTCTAGCTTAACTAAGGCCCCAGTTCCAGCTGAAGAAAAACAGCCCCAAAGCATGAAGCTGCCACCACCATGCTTCACTGTGGGTATGGTGTTTTTTTGGTGATGTGCAGTGTTGTTTTTGCGCCAAACATATGTTTTGGAATTATGGCCAAAAATTTCAACCTTGGTTTCATCAGACCATAACACCTTTTCCCACATGCTTTTGGGAGACTTTAGATGTGTTTTTACAAAATGTAGCCTGGCTTGGATGTTTTTCTTCTACCCCATAGCCCAGACATATGAAGAATACGGGAGATTGTTGTCACATGTACCACACAGCTAGTACTTGCCAGATATTCCTGCAGCTTCTTTAATGTTGCTGTAGGCTTCTTGGTAGCCTCCCAGACCAGTTTTCTTCTCGTCTTTTCATCAATTTTGGAGGGACGTCCAGTTCTTGGTAATGTCACTGTTGGGCCATATTTTCTCCACTTGATGATGACTGTCTTTACTGTGTTCCATGGTATATCTAATGCCTTGGAAATTCTTTTGTACCCTTCTCCTGACTGATACCATTTAACAATGAGATCCCTCTACTGCTTTGGAATCTCTCTGTGGACCATGGCTTTTTCTGTGGGATGTGACTAAGAAAATTTTGGGAAAGACCAACTAGAGCAGCTGAACTTTATTTGGGGTTAATCAGAGGCACTTTAAATGATGGCAGGTGTATGCTGACTCCTATTTAACATGATTTTGAATGTGATTGCTTAATTCTGAACACAGCTACATCCCCAGTTATAAGAGGGTGTGCACACTTATGCAACCACATTATTTTAGTTATTTGTTTTTTTTCTTCATTTTTTACATAACAGAAACCTGACATTTTAACAGGGGTGTGTAGACTTTTTATTTTCAGTATAGATGTCTACAGAACCTGTTCTATGAAATGCTTATACAAGTAGAGCTCCCCCTGACAGAGTGGAGAGGGTGTCAGCAGTAAGTTTGTGTTGACATAACTGATTATTTTGCCCTTCCTCTGATCCATCAGAACAATAACTCCCCCCAAAAAATGGATCCTGTCTGTTGAGCATCCGCCTTCTCTCAGTCAGCATTTGGTCAGTAATCCATCAGTATTGCTAAAGCAAAAAAAAAACAGGAGTAGATCCAAAACAGAGATGAACTGTGAATCGAATATTTGCATGTCTTCTGTGTTTTGTACCCACTCCTGCTTTTGGCTACCAAATCATAAGCCAATTCTGATACCATACAGGCCTTACAGCATCTACACAGAGAGGATCTGTTGTGTGACAGATCAGAAGAAGGGTCAAATAAATGATGATGTCAACCAGGCCAAAAAGGCAAAATAGTGGCCCAGTCATAGAGTGGGGAGGGTGGGAGAACAGCTTGAGAAGTCCACAGAGTGGCCCAATGACAAAGTGTTGAGGTAGCAGGAGCATGAGGAGACCACAGAGTGGCCCAGTGACACAGTGGGGAGGTGGCAGCAGTAGCAGCATGAGGAGACCACAGAGTGGCCAATTTATATAGTGTTGAGGTGGCAGCAGTATGAGGAAGCCACAGAGTGGCCCAGTGATATAGTCTTGAGTTAGCAGCAGCATGAGGAGGCCACAGTGTGGCCCAGTGACATAGTGTTTAGTTAGCAGCAGCAGCATGAGGAGACCACAGAGTGGCAAGGTGACATAGTGTGGAGATGGCAGCAGTATGAGGAGACCACAGAGTGGCCCAGTGAGATAGTGGGGAGGTGGTGGCAGCAGCAGCATGAGGGGACCACAGAGTGGCCCATTTACATAGTGTTGAGATGGCAGCAGCATGAGGAAGTAGCAGAGTGGCCCAGTTACATAGTGTTGAGTTAGCCGCAGCATGAGGTCACAGACTGGCAAGGTGACATAGTGTGGAGGTACCAGCAGCAGCACGAGGAGACCACAGAGTGGCCCAATGACAGAGTTTGGAGGTGGCAGCAGCATGAGGAGGCCACAGAGTGGCAAGGTGACATAGTGTGGAGGTGGTAGCATCATGAGGAGACCACAGAGTGGCCCAATGACAGAGTGTGGAGGTGACAGCAGCAGCATGAGGAGGCCACGGGCTGGCAAGGTGACATAGTGTGGAGGTGGCATCAGCATGAGGAGGACACATGGTTGCACAATAACAGAGTGTGGAGGTGGCAGCAGCAGCATGCGGAGACCACAGAGTGGCCCAAAGACACAGTTGTGAGTTGGCAGCAGCATGAGGAGACCACAGACTGGCAAGGTGACATAGTGTGGAGGTGGCAGCAGCAGCATGAGGAGGCCACAGAGTGGCACAATGACATAGTGTGGAGGTGGCAACAGCAGCATGAGGAAACCTGAATGGTGAGTTGGCAGCAGAATCAGGAGACTACAGAGTGACCCGGTGACAGAGTGGGAAGGTGGGTGGCAATAACAGTACTCTCTGACGATGGTGGGTGTAAGAAGGAGCACTTGGCATCAGATGTGTGACATCAGGCGAATGCAAGCATCAGAATAGTAGCTGAGGCAGGTAGCTAGAAGAAACTGGTCTCTTTTGTCAAGGTTTGGATGAGGCAGCATGGATGATCTAATCTGATTCATCAGACATTGGTGGGTGGAATTCTTGGCTGATCCACGCTTGATTCATCTTGACAAAGGTCAGTCTCTCCACATTTTGGGTGGACAGGCGAGTACTCTTTGGGGTAACTATGGCTCCCGCCGTACTATACACCCACTCTGATGCCACACTACTGGCCGGTCAGGACAGCTTTTCCAGTTGTGGCCACAAATCCAGTTTGGCTGCCTAGTTGTCCGGCGGATCTTCAATGTGGGGTGGCAGGGTACTGTCTAAGTATGCCACCACCTGCTGGTTCAGGTTATGCTTCAAGTCTAGCTGCTGCTGATGGTAAGTAGTTTCTTCACTAGGCGGGTTAAGAAAGCTGATCATCATAGACTCTAGACTCAAGCTGCTGCTGATGGAGCTGGTACTGCTTCTACCCCCCCACCCCACCACAGCAGCCATGACAGTGGAACATGAGCACAGAGGACCTCCCCGGTCACACCAGCGAGAGGATGGACGATGGCGCAGATAGTCAGTGGTCAACTGACTACATAGGATTAGTGATTGACGAACATGGGCCGGGACGATTCGTGAACACGTGTTCGTGATCAAATGTTCGCGAATAGCGTGTTCGCCGTGGGCCCCATTCACTTTAATGGTAGGCGAACCTGAAAAACCTTCAGGTCATATTTGCAGCCAAGAATAGCACCAAACAAAAAATTCAAGATGGGGAAAAATACTTCCAACAGTCTAATTGAATATATCAAGGAACCCCAGTCAGGGCAGAAAAAGGAAGTTTAAACTAAGATATAACTTGTATTGTGATCGTTAAAAAGTCTGGGAGTACCATCTATCAAAAGGACAAACAAACAAAAACAACTAAAACACTAAAGTCCCAGGGGGGACAAAATAGTACCAGAGGTTCCAATCAAGAACAGGTAAGATACTAAGTAATTCTAAGAAAAAGGAACAGTCTTACCAACTGATGCGCTTGCGGACCATCCAGTAACTGTACAGCCCGAGGGATGAATAAAAGTTAATTGTAAGTCACTCTGTGCGAGGCAGCTATGGCACGTAGCTATCCCTAAAGTAAACCCTGAAAAACGAAAGCCAGGGAGGGAAACTGCGAAAGCCCTGCCTTACTGCACAGAGAAATGCCCCAAACCCTATCTAGATGTCTAACACTATTAGATGCAATATCCCTAAAATGCCCTCTAACCTAGTTTGTAGTCACTTGGGGACTATAAGAGCAATAGTAGTTGTACTTCCAAAATATAATAGAGGATGCTGTGCGTAGGTAGCGGTCGGGGACAGCTGTCCCTAGACACCCCTATATAGCAGGAAGGGGGCTAAGTTGACCCTACCTATCTACACAGAGCACCCACCCCGAAAGGGGCGACCCTGTCCGGATGCCTGTCCCTAGTCCGGGCGGAATCCCTGAAAGACGCTATAGGACAGTTCCCGACATGCCACGTTTCATATAATACTTATCAGGAGAAATATACCAAGGGCTTGGTGTACAAAGGATAACCAATCCTACAAATGAAAAAAGACAAAATAATCTTAGAAAAAATTTGGGGCCACAACAACAAAAAAAAGGGGCAAAAGTAAAAGCTAAAGCTAAGCCTACCTTGTAATTGATAGATCAAGGGAAAAGCCGGGGGGCAATTAAAATCCCCTACTTGCAGATAGCCCGTCAGTGGTATGGGACTAATTCATGGACTGATCAGGAGTAAATAGCAGACCCCATAGTCAGCATAGGGAGTATTGTCCAGTAAGCCAGTAAACGGCATCTGACGCTGGAATTTAAAGGCCGCTATGCGCATGCCAACTGATTCCAGGCCCGCCTACATGGGACATGTGACCCGTCACATGACCACGGCGTCACAGGGATGTTAGCATATGCCATAGACTTTTGTAAGTCTTTAGCTGACACTCTAGGATTCTTCTTCACCTCATTGAGCAGTCTGCGCTGTGCTCTTGCAGTCATCTTTACAGGACGGCCACTCCTAGGGAGAGTAGCAGCAGTGCAGAACTTTCTCCATTTATAGACAATTTGTCTTACCGTGGACTGATGAACAGCAAGGCTTTTTTCATCTCATTGATTGGACTCCTGTTAGCTGACACCTCACTCCAATTAGCTCTTAAAGATGTCATTAGTCTAGGGGTTCACATACTCTTTCCAACTGCGCTGTGAATGCTTACATGGTGTGTTCAATAAAAACATGGTAACATTTAATTCTTTGTGTGTTATTAGTTTAAGCAGACTGTGATTGTCTATTGTTGTGACTTAGATGAAGATCAGATCACATTTTATGACCAATTTGTGCAGAAATCCATATCATTCCAAAGGGTTCACATACTTTTTCTTGCAACTGTATAAAGATTCGGTAGACTCAATAGGGAATCAATAGGCTACAATTTGATAAATGGATAGACAATGTGTTCAAGCAGTGAGTTGGGTACCGCCCTCAAGGGGAGGGGTGTGGGGGAGACGAGGGTGCCAAAATGCAAGAGGGAAACTTATGTGACGGTGGATTTACATGGCTTATACGTAACAACTGAAATTCAGCTGCTCATTAAGTCCTAACGGAGCCACAGATTTTAGATAGTAAATCCAGCGAGCTTCAATTTTCAAGATGCTTCTGTCCCAATCGCTTTAGTGTTTTAGTTGTTTTTGTATGTTTGTCCTTTTGATAGCTGGTACTTCCAGACTTTTTAAAGATCACAATAAAAGTTATATCTTAGTTTAAACTTCCTTTTTCTGCCCTGGCTGGGGTTCCTTGTTATATTCATATTTGCAGCCAGCAAATACTTACTAGAAGTGCACAAATAGTCCCACAACATGGACAGTGATATATATACCACTAATCAAGAGAAACTCTCAAAAATGTGCCCTGCTGGAGCCTAGAAAAAGGTTATTTCCTATCGGTTTGATGTATACAAATGTGCAGCACTCAACATTTTTGTATCCTGCAGAGTCCATAAAAAAAATGCATATGTAAACGTAAGTTTTTTTTCCCCCACCATGGAACTGTATGGTGAACGGACGCCACTGTACAGCATCAGTCTGAGGCATCTGTTAACGCATACATTTTTGGTATGCATTAAATGGATGGCAAAAATAGGATGTGAACCCATCCCTAGTGTCAGAATAAGCACCAGTACACAGCGGAGCAGCATGGCGGAGAGGGGAGGCCGCCATGTTCTGACAGAGCGCTACCTAGTCCTGGTGGTCAGGGATGAGGACTCTTATGTTTCCCAAGGATCATTTTCTAATGGGAAATACAGGGCACAGTATAATACACTAGAATCTATATAATATAAAGATATTAGAATTACCCCCGAATAATAATACAATTAGGTGGTCATTTATTATATAGAAATACGTCTATGTTAGGCGTATTTCTGACACAGATTGTGTCACAAAGGTACTTAGCACCGCAATCTGCATATTTTTCCCGCTCATGTCAGGTCTAAAAAAGGATGGCATGGCAGGGAAAGGGATACAATTATGGCCATCCAGTTATTGGATACCACCGCCATACATTGACCGGATAACACAAGGTATAAAAGGGCACAGTACAGAAAATGACTAGGGGCACTGCACAGGGTGTGGTAAGAGGGCACAAAGCAGGGCATAGTGGGGCACAGTATGGGGTGAGGGGCATAGTACGGGGTAGGGGGCACAGTCACATGACCCTGTGACTTTAGAAGGTCCTTATGGTGAATGTGGTTCATACGCCACCATAATGAGAGGCAGAGGAGTGAGACAAGGGTGTGATTATGTGCCTAGAGATAAAAAATGGAGGTACATTAGGCGGTCGCAGGATAAATATTTAACTGTCGGCCAGTACAGGCCCAAAAATTAGCCAATAGGAATTTACATTACAGCACAGAACCTTGAATTCTGTGGCTGAAGGTACATTAGGAGGTCACAGGATAAAAATTTAACTGTCGGCCAGTACAGACCCTAAACATTAGCCAATAGGCATTCACCTGACAGCACAGAACTTTGGATTCTGTGGCTGGAGGTACATTAGGAGGTCACAGGATGAATATGAAACTGTCTGCCAGTACAGTCCCAAAATATTAGGAAATAAGCATTCACCTGACAGAGAAAAACTTAGAATTCTGTGGCTGGAGGTAAATTAGGTGGTCACAGGATAAATATGTAACTGTCGGCCAGTGCAGGCACCGAAAATTAGGCAATAGGCATTCACCTGACAGCAAAGAAGTTTGGATTCTGTGGCTGGAGGTACATTAGGTGGTCACAGGATAAAAATTTAACTTCGGCCAGTACAGGCCCCAAAAAGTAGGCAACAGGCATTCACCTGACAGCAAAGAACTTTGGATTCTGTGGCTGGAGGTACATTAGGTGGTCACAGGATAAATATATAACTGTCGGCCAGTACAGGCCCAAAAAATTAGGCAATGGGCATTCACCTGACAGCACAGAACTTTGGATTCTGTGGCTGGAGGTACATTAGGCGGTCGCAGGATAAAAATGTAACTTTGGCCAGTACAGGCCCCAAAAAGTAGGCAACAGGCATTCACCTGACAGCAAAGAACTTTGGATTCTGTGGCTGGAGGTACATTAGGTGGTCACAGGATAAATACACTGCTCAAAAAAATAAAGGGAACACAAAAATAACACATCCTAGATCTGAATTAATTAAATATTCTTCTAAAATACTTTGTTCTTTACATAGTTGAATGTGCTGACAACAAAATCACACAAAAATGTAAAAATGGAAATCAAATTTTTCAACCCATGGAGGTCTGGATTTGGAGTCACACTCAAAATTAAAGTGGAAAAACACACTACAGGCTGATCCAACTTTGATGTAATGTCCTTAAAACAAGTCAAAATGAGGGTCAGTAGTGTGAGTGGCCTCCACGTGCCTGTATGACCTCCCTACAACACCTGTGCATGCTCATGATGAGGTGGCAGATGGTCTCCTGAGGGATCTCCTCCCAGACCTGGACTAAAGCATCTGCCAACTCCTGGACAGTCTGTGGTGCAACGTGACGTTGGTGGATAGAGCGAGACATGATGTCCCAGATGTGCTCAATTGGATTCAGGTCTGGGGAACGGGCGGGCCAGTCCATAGCATCAATGCCTTCGTCTTGCAAGAACTGCTGACACACTCCAGCCACATGAGGTCTAGCATTGTTTTGCATTAGGAGGAACCCAGGGCCAACCGCACCAGCATATGGTCTCACAAGGGGTCTGAGGATCTCATCTCGGTACCTAATGGCAGTCAGGCTACCTCTGGCGAGCATATGGAGGGCTGTGCGGCCCTCCAAAGAAATGCCACCCCACACCATTACTGACCCAATGCCAAACCAGTCATGCTGGAGGATGTTGCAGGCAGCAGAACGTTCTCCACGGCATCTCAAGACTCTGTCACGTCTGTCACATGTGCTCAGTGTGAACCTGCTTTCATCTGTGAAGAGCACAGGGCGCCAGTGGCGAATTTGCCAATCTTGGTGTTCTCTGGCAAATGCCAAATGTCCTGCACGGTGTTGGGCTGTAAGTAGGGATGAGCGAACCCGAACTGTATAGTTCGGGTTCGTACCGAATTTTGGGGTGTCCGTGACACGGACCCGAACATTTTCGTAAAAGTCCGGGTTTGGGTTCGGTGTTCGGCGCTTTCTTGGTGCTTTTTGAAAGGCTGCAAAGCAGCCAATCAACAAGCGTCATACTACTTGCCCCAAGAGGCCATCACTCTTGTTGCCTACTATTGGCATGGCTGTGATTGGCCAGTGCAGCATGTGACCCAGCCTCTATATAAGCTTGGGTCACGTAGCGCTGCACGTCACTCTGCTGATTCAAGCATAGGGAGAGGTTGCAGCTGCGACGTTAGGGCGAGATTAGGCAGATTAACTCCTCCAAAAGACTTCATTCTGTGATCGATCTGCAGCTGTGGATCATTGAAGTGCTAATATCGACTTGCTCACTTTTTTGAGGCTGCCCAGAGCGTTTTTAGATCACTTTTTTCTGGGGTGATCGGCGGCCATTTTGTGGCTTGTGGTGCGCCAGCACAAGCTATCACCAAGTGTATTTAACCATCAATAGTGTGGTTATTTTGTGCTATATCCTACATCAGCTGCAGGCTGAGCCTGTGTCACCGAAGTGCATTTAACCATCAATAGTGTGGTTATTTTTTGCTATATCCTACATCAGCTGCAGGCTGAGCCTGTGTCACCGAAGTGCATTTAACCATCAACAGTCTGGTTATTTTTTGGCCATATACTACATCAGCTGCAGGCTGAGCCTGTGTCACCGAAGTGCATTTAACCATCAACAGTCTGGTTATTTTTTAGCCATATACTACATCTGGTGCAGGCTGAGCCTGTGTCACCCAAGTGCATTTAACCATCAATAGTGTGGTTATTTTTTGGCCATATACTACATCAGGGGCAAGTTGAGCCTGTCACCCAGCGCCTAAAAAATAGACCTGACATTTCTATTCAACCAAATTTGTACTGTTTTAGCTGGTCAAGTTATTTGTAGTGACCGTAAAAGCACACTTTTTGTTCTGGGTTGAAAAACTATTCCCAAATTTGCCATTCTCAAAATAACTAGTTTCTGCTATATGAGGCCTACTTGAAATCTATCCCAAAAAGGATATCTTACATTGAAGGTGCTGATAGTGTCATTCAGAAAAACCTAACACACACGCTACCGTGCAGATACAAGTCTAATTCTGTGATTAAACCTATACCTGTCACACAGCGCAAAAAAAAACAGGCCTCACATTTCTATTCAACCAAATCTGTACTGTTTTAGCTGGTCAAGTTATTTGTAGTGACCGTAAAAGCACACTTTTTGTTCTGGGTTGAAAAACTATTCCCAAATTTGCCATTGTCAAAATAACTAGTTTCTGCCATATGAGGCCTACTTGAAATCTATCCCAAAAAGGATATCTTACATTGAAGGTGCTGATAGTGTCATTCAGAAAAACCTAACACACACGCTACCGTGCAGATACAAGTCTAATTCTGTGATTAAACCTATACCTGTCACACAGCGAAAAAAAAAAACAGGCCTCACATTTCTATTCAACCAAATCTGTACTGTTTTAGTTGGTCAAGTTATTTGTAGTGACCGTAAAAGCACACTTTTTGTTCTGGGTTGAAAAACTATTCCCAAATTTGCCATTCTCAAAATAACTAGTTTCTGCTATATGAGGCCTACTTGAAATCTATCCCAAAAAGGATATCTTACATTGAAGGTGCTGATAGCGTCATTCAGAAAAACCTAACACACACGCTACTGTGCAGATACAAGTCTAATTCTGTGATTAAACCTATACCTGTCACACAGCGCAAAAAAAAACAGGCCTCACATTTCTATTCAACCAAATCTGTACTGTTTTAGCTGGTCAAGTTTTTTGTAGTGACCGTAAAAGCACATTTTTTGTTCTGGGTTGAAAAACTATTCCCAAATTTGCCATTGTCAAAATAACTAGTTTCTGCCATATGAGGCCTACTTGAAATCTATCCCAAAAAGGATATCTTACATTGAAGGTGCTGATAGTGTCATTCAGAAAAACCTAACACACACGCTACCGTGCAGATACAAGTCTAATTCTGTGATTAAACCTATACCTGTCACACAGCGAAAAAAAAAAACAGGCCTCACATTTCTATTCAACCAAATCTGTACTGTTTTAGTTGGTCAAGTTATTTGTAGTGACCGTAAAAGCACACTTTTTGTTCTGGGTTGAAAAACTATTCCCAAATTTGCCATTCTCAAAATAACTAGTTTCTGCTATATGAGGCCTACTTGAAATCTATCCCAAAAAGGATATCTTACATTGAAGGTGCTGATAGCGTCATTCAGAAAAACCTAACACACACGCTACTGTGCAGATACAAGTCTAATTCTGTGATTAAACCTATACCTGTCACACAGCGCAAAAAAAAACAGGCCTCACATTTCTATTCAACCAAATCTGTACTGTTTTAGCTGGTCAAGTTTTTTGTAGTGACCGTAAAAGCACATTTTTTGTTCTGGGTTGAAAAACTATTCCCAAATTTGCCATTCTCAAAATAACTAGTTTCTGCTATATGAGGCCTACTTGAAATCTATCCCAAAAAGGATATCTTACATTGAAGGTGCTGATAGTGTCATTCAGAAAAATTTAACACACACGCTACCGTGCAGATACAAGTCTAATTCTGTGATTAAACCTATACTTGTCACACATCGCAAAAAAAAAACAGGCCTGACATTTCTATTCAACCAAATCTGTACTGTTTTAGCTGGTCAAGTTATTTGTAGTGATCGTAAAAGCACACTTTTTGTTCTGGGTTGAAAAACTATTCCCAAATTTGCCATTCTCAAAATTGTGGTGAACGGGAACAATGAGGAAAACATCTAATAAGGGATGCGGACGCGGACGTGGACATGGTCGTGGTGGTGTTAGTGGACCCTCTGGTGCTGGGAGAGGACGTGGCCGTTCTGCCACAGCCACACGTCCTAGTGAACCAACTACCTCAGGTCCCAGTAGCCAGCAGAATTTACAGCGATATTTGGTGGGGCCCAATGCCGTTCTAAGGATGGTAAGGACTGAGCAGGTACAGGCATTAGTCAATTGGGTGGCCGACAGTGCATCCAGCACGTTCACATTATCTCCCACCCAGTCTTCTGCAGAAAGCGCACAGATGGCGCATGAAAACCAAGCCCATCAGTCTGTCACATCACCCCCATGCATATCAGGGAAACTGTCTGAGCCTCAAGTTATGCAGCAGTCTCTTATGCTGTTTGAAGACTCTGCTGCCAGGGTTTCCCAAGGGCATCCACCTAGCTCTTCACCAGGGGTGGAAGAGATAGAATGCACTAACGCACAACCACTTATGTTTCCTGATGATGAGGACATGGGAATACCACCTCAGCACGTCTCTGATGATGACGAAACACAGGTGCCAACTGCTGCGTCTTTCTGCAGTGTGCAGACTGAACAGGAGGTCAGGGGTCAAGACTGGGTGGAAGACGATGCAGGGGACGATGAGGTCCTAGACCCCACATGGAATGAAGGTCGTGCCACTGACTTTCACAGTTCGGAGGAAGAGGCAGTGGTGAGACCGAGCCAACAGCGTAGCAAAAGAGGGAGCAGTGGGCAAAAGCAGAACACCTGCCGCCAAGAGAGTCCGCCTGCTACTGACCACCGCCATCTGGGACCGAGCACCCCAAAGGCAGCTTCAAGGAGTTCCCTGGCGTGGCAGTTCTTCAAACAATGTGCTGACGACAAGACCCGAGTGGTTTGCACGCTGTGCCATCAGAGCCTGAAGCGAGGTATTAACGTTCTGAACCTTAGCACAACCTGCATGAGCAGGCACGAACTGCAGTGGAGTAAACACCTTAAAAACAAGGAACTCACTCAGGCTCCCCCTGCTACCTCTTCTGCTGCTGCCTCGGCCTCTTCCTTTGCCTCTGGAGGAACCTTGGCACCTGCCACCCAGCAAACAGAGGATGTACCACCAGCACCACCACCTCCGTCACCAAGCATCTCAACCATGTCACACGGCAGCGTTCAGCTCTCCATCTCACAAACATTTGAGAGAAAGCATAAATTCCCACCTAGCCACCCTCGATCCCTGGCCCTGAATGCCAGCATTTCTAAACTACTGGCCTATGAAATGCTGTCATTCAGGCTGGTGGACACAGACAGCTTCAAACAGCTCATGTCGCTTTCTGTCCCACAATATGTTGTTCCCAGCCGCGACTACATCTCCAAGAGAGCCGTGCCTTCCCTGCACAACCAAGTATCCGATAAAATCAAGTGTGCACTGCGGAACGCCATCTGTGGCAAGGTCCACCTAACCACAGATACGTGGACCAGTAAGCATGGCCAGGGACGCTATATCTCCCTAACTGCACACTGGGTAAATGTAGTGGCGGCTGTGCCCCAGGCGGAGAGCTGTTTAGCGCATGTCCTTCCGCCGCCGAGGGTCGCAGGGCAACATTCTTTGCCTCCTGTAGCCTCCTACTCAGCTTCCTCCTCCTCTTCTTCCACCTGCTCATCCAGTCAGCCACACACCTTCACCACCAACTTCAGCACAGCCCGGGGTAAACGTCAGCAGGCCATTCTGAAACTCATATGTTTGGGGGACAGGCCCCACACC
The DNA here is from genome assembly GCF_905171765.1 of Bufo bufo. Classification (NCBI taxonomy): domain Eukaryota; kingdom Metazoa; phylum Chordata; class Amphibia; order Anura; family Bufonidae; genus Bufo; species Bufo bufo. The sequence continues at coordinate 507,263,820 of NC_053389.1, read as the reverse complement.
GCGCAGGAGTTGTGGCAGGGTATTGAACAACAGACCGACGAGTGGTTGCTGCCGGTGAGCCTCAAGCCCGGCCTGGTGGTGTGCGATAATGGGCGAAATCTCGTTGCAGCTCTGGGACTAGCCGGTTTGACGCACATCCCTTGCCTGGCGCATGTGCTGAATTTGGTGGTTTCAGCTGCAGCACGCACGGGTCAGTCGCACTGCGGATCAGACACACTTCACCACCAATGACTGGGCCTCCATGCGAGACCTGTGTGCCCTGTTGCGTTGTTTCGAGTACTCCACCAACATGGCCAGTGGCGATGACGCCGTTATCAGCGTTACAATACCACTTCTATGTCTCCTTGAGAAAACACTTAGGGCGATGATGGAAGAGGAGGTGGCCCAGGACGAAGAGGAGGAAGAGGGGTCATTTTTAGCACTTTCAGGCCAGTCTCTTCGAAGTGACTCAGAGGGAGGTTTTTTGCAACAGCAGAGGCCAGGTACAAATGTGGCCAGACAGGGCCCACTACTGGAGGACGAGGAGGACGAGGATGAGGAGGATGAGGATGAAGCATGTTCACAGCGGGGTGGCACCCAAAGCAGCTCGGGCCCATCAGTGGTGCGTGGCTGGGGGAAACACAGGACGATGACGATACGCCTCCCACAGAGGACAGCTTGTCCTTACCTCTGGGCAGCCTGGCACACATGAGCGACTACATGCTGCAGTGCCTGCGGAACGACAGCAGAGTTGCCCACATTTTAACGTGTGCAGACTACTGGGTTGCCACCCTGCTGGATCCCCGGTACAAAGACAATGTGCCCACCTTACTTCCTACACTGGAGCGTGAAAGGAAGATGCGCGAGTACAAGCGCACGTTGGTAGAAACGCTACTGAGAGCATTCCCAAATGTCACAGGGGAACCAGTGGAAGCCCAAGGCGAAGGCAGAGGAGGAGCAAGAGGTCGCCAACGCAGCTGTGTCACGGCCAGCTCCTCTGAGGGCAGGGTTAGCATGGCAGAGATGTGGAAAAGTTTTGTCACCACGCCACAGCTAACTGCACAACCACCTGATACGGAACGTGTTAGCAGGAGGCAACATTTCAATAACATGGTGGAACAGTACCTGTGCACACCCCTCCACGTACTGACTGATGGTTCGGCCCCATTCAACTTCTGGGTCTCCAAATTGTCCACGTGGCCAGAGCTAGCCTTTTATGCCTTGGAGGTGCTGGCCTGCCCAGCGGCCAGCGTTTTGTCTGAACGTGTATTCAGCACGGCAGGGGGCGTCATTACAGACAAACGCAGCCGCCTGTCTACAGCCAATGTGGACAAGCTGACGTTCATAAAAATGAACCAGGCATGGATCCCACAGGACCTGTCCATCCCTTGTGCAGATTAGATATTAACTACCTCCCCTTAACAATATATTATTCCACTCCAGGGCACTTCCTCATTCAATACTATTTTTATTTTCATTTTACCATTATATTGCGGGGCAACCCAAAGTTGAATGAACCTCTCCTCTGTCTGGGTGCCGGGGCCTAAATGTGTGACAGTGGCCTGTTCCAGTGGTGGGTGACGTGAAGCCTGATTCTCTGCTATGACATGAAGACAGATTCTGTGCTGACATAAGGCCAGATTCTCTGTTACGGGACCTCTCTCCTCTGCCTGGGTGCCTGGGCCTAAATATAAGTGACAGTGGCCTGTTCCAGTGGTGGGTGACGTAAAGCCTGATTCTCTGCTATGAGATGAAGACTGATTCTGTGCTGACATAAGGCCAGATTCTCTGTTACGGGACCTCTCTCCTCTTTCTGGGTGCCGGGGCCTAAATGTGTGACAGTGGCCTGTTCCAGTGGTGGGTGACGTGAAGCCTGATTCTCTGCTATGACATGAAGACAGATTCTGTGCTGACATAAGGCCAGATTCTCTGTTACGGGACCTCTCTCCTCTGCCTGGGTGCCTGGGCCTAAATATGTGACAGTGGCCTGTTCCAGTGGTGGGTGACGTAAAGCCTGATTCTCTGCTATGACATGAAGACTGATTCTGTGCTGACATAAGGCCAGATTCTCTGTTACGGGACCTCTCTCCTCTGTCTGGGTGCCGGGGCCTAAATATGTGACAGTGGCCTGTTCCAGTGGTGGGTGACGTAAAGCCTGATTCTATGCTATGACATGAAGACTGATTCTGTACTGACATAAGGCCAGATTCTCTGTTACGGGACCTCTCTCCTCTGCCTGGGTGCCTGGGCCTAAATATGTGACAGTGGCCTGTTCCAGTGGTGGGTGACGTAAAGCCTGATTCTCTTCTATGACATGAAGACTGATTCTGTGCTGACATAAGGCCAGATTCTCTGTTACAGGACCTCTCTCCTCTGCCTGGGTGCCTGGCCCTAAATATGTGGCAATGGCCTGTTCCAGTGGTGGGTGACTTAAAGCCTGATTCTCTGCTATGACATGAAGACTGATTCTGTGCTGTCATAAGGCCAGATTCTCTGTTACGGGACCTCTCTCCTCTGCCTGGGTGCCTGGGCCTAAATATGTGACAGTGGCCTGTTCCAGTGGTGGGTGACGTGAAGCCTGATTCTCTGCTATGACATGAAGACTGATTCTCTGCTGACATGAAGCCTGAATCTCTGTTATGGGACCTCTCTTCTCTGTCTGGGTGTCGGGGCCTAAAAATATCTGACAGTGGCCTGTTCCAGTGGTGGGTGACGTGAAGCCTGATTCTCTGCTATGACATGAAGACTGATTCTCTGCTGACATGAAGCCAGATTCTCTGCTATGGCATGAAGAGACTGATTCTCTGCTGACATGAAGCCAGATTCTTTGCTATGGCATGAAGAGACTGATTCTCTGCTGACGTGAAGCCAGATTCTCTGCTATGGGACCTCTGTCCAATTGATATTGGTTCATTTTTATTTTTTTTATTTTTATTTTAATTAATTTCCCTATCTACATTTGTTTGCAGGGGATTTACCTACATGTTTCTGCCTTTTGCAGCCCTCTAGCTCTTTCCTGGGCTGTTTTACAGCCTTTTTAGTGCCCAAAAGTTCGGGTCCCCATTGACTTCAATGGGGTTTGGGTTCGGGACGAAGTTCGGGTCGGGTTCGGATCCCGAACCCGAACATTTCCGGGAAGTTCGGCCGAACTTCTCGAACCCGAACATCCAGGTGTTCGCTCAACTCTAGCTGTAAGCACAACCCCCACCTGTGGACGTCGGGCCCTCATATCACGCTCATGGAGTCTGTTTCTGACCGTTTGAGCAGACACATGCACATTTGTGGCCTGCTGAAGGTCATTTTGCAGGGCTCTGGCAGTGCTCCTCCTGTTCCTCCTTTCACAAAGGCGGAGGTAGCGGTCCTGCTGCTTGGTTGTTGCCCTCCTACGGCCTCCTCCACGTCTCCTGATGTACTGGCCTGTCTCCTGGTAGCGCCTCCATGCTCTGGACACTACGCTGACAGACACAGCAAACCTTCTTGCCACAGCTCGCATTGATGTGCCATCCTGGATAAGCTGCACTACCTGAGCCACTTGTGTGGGTTGTAGACTCCGTCTCATGCTACCACTAGAGTGAAAGCACCGCCAGCATTCAAAAGTGACCAAAACATCAGCCAGGAAGCATAGGAACTGAGAAATGGTCTTTGGTCACCACCTGCAGAACCACTCCTTTATTGGGGGTGTCTTGCCAATTACCTATAATTTCCACCTGTTGTCTATCCCATTTGCACAACAGCATGTGAAATTGATTGTCACTCAGTGTTGCTTCCTAAGTGGACAGTTTGATTTCACAGAAGTGTGATTGACTTGGAGTTACATTGTGTTGTTTAAGTGTTCCCTTTATTTTTTTGAGCAGTGTATGTAACTGTCGGCCAGTACAGGCCCCAAAAATTAAGCAATAGGCATTCTCCTGACAGCAAAGAACTTTGGATTCTGTGGCTGGAGGTGCATTAGGTGGTCACAGGATAAATATGTAACTGTCAGCCAGTGCAGGCACCAAAAATTAGGCAATAGGAATTCACCTGACAGCAAAGAACTTTGGATTCTGTGGCTTGAGGTACGTTAGGCGGTCACAGGATAAAAATGTGACGTAGTCTACACTGTCGTGAGCTAGGTGAGTGCTCTTATCAGTCATGATCCCCCCTGCTGCGCTGAACGTCCTTTCGGACAGGACACTTGACGAGGGCAAGCCAAGAGTTCCATGGCAAATTGTGCCAGCTCTGGCCACAGGTCAAGCCTGCACACCCAGTAGTCAAGGGGTTCCTCGCTACTCAGAGCGTCCACATCGGCCGTTAACCCGATGTAGTCGGACACCTATCGGTCTAGGCGTTCCCTAAGGCTGGATCCGTAGGGCGGCTGTCGATGGGTTGGCTGCAAGAATGATCTCATATCCAAAGTGACCAACACATCTTCTAACCGCCCTCTTTTTGCAGGCGCTGTAGGATTGATAACTACACTTGTTTCGCTGTGGGTGGATATTCCTCTGCCAGTGCCCGCAACAGCATAATGCAGCATCTCTCGCAGAAAGGCCTGGAAATGCAGCATTCTGACAGTCCTCTGTGATGCTTGCAACATTTCCGCCATTTTGTGTTTGTACCGGGGGTCTAAGTACGTTGCCACCCAGTACAGGTCCTTGACCTTTATGCTTTTTATATGGGGTTACTTCTTCAAACACTGGAGCATGAAGGCCCCCATTTGCACTAAATTGGAAGCGGTGGAGCGGCTGGGCTCCTGCTTATCGCCAAGGAGAAAGTCGTCCTCGGTCTCCTCCCCCCAGCCATGGACAACACCAGGGATCCCCGAAAAGTTGAAAGCCTGCTCTTATTGCTCCTTCTCCTCCTCCTCCCCCAAGCCACCATCCTCCTCTGACTCCTCTTCAGACTCCTGCTGACTTGTCTCAGATGGAGTAGCCCCCCCCCTGGGAATTCATTCAACATTGCGATTTCCTCATCTTTCAGCTCCTGCTCCTCGACGGCTTGAGTAATGACACAATGCAATGTACTTTACAGAAGGAAGGTGTAAGGTACGATGTGTCTGATGGCGCCCTGACTGCGACTGACCAGTTTGGTGATCCTATCAAATGGCCGCAGAAGTCTGCATGCGTCGCACATGAGCAGCCACTGGCGCAGTATTAAGAAACCAAGCTCCCAAGAACCTGTCCTGCCGCAGAGTTCGTACAGGTATTCGTTAACGGCACATTTCTATCAAGCATATACAAAGTGGAGTTCCAGCGTATCGTGCTGACGGGCAAGTGGTGTCGCCGCTGATCGTCAGCAAGGTGAGTCATGGCCGTGTAAGATCTTCTAAAATGGCCAGAGATTTTCCTGGCCTGCTGCAAGACGTCCTGGAGCCCGGGGATATTTGGCAACGAATCGCTGCACGACTAAGTTCAGAACATGTGCCATGTACGGCACGTGTGTCATTTTGCCCTGTTTCAGCGCTCTCAGCAGATTGTCAATGTTGTTGCACACCACTTTACCAACTGTCAAATTGAGTGGGGTTAGCCACTGATTGGCCTGTGACCGCAGAGCTGAAAGCAGTGCAGGACCAGTGTGACTCTTGGCTTCCAGGCACAACAGCCGCAACACAATATGGCAACATCTCACCTGTTACTTCGAGCAGGTTCTGGGGAGCTTGGGGGGTGCAGCGGAAGAGGCGGTAGCAGTGGAAAAGGAGGAGTCAGCCGAGTAGGAGACGGAGTATGGAGTAGGAGGAGGAGAAGAAGAGGCCGGCCTGCATGCAATCCGTGACGGTAACACCAAATCCACACGGGTGCCACGGGTTACATGCTTGACGGTCGTTAGAAGGTTCGCCCAGTGAGCAGTAAAAGTTAGGTACCTTCCCTGCCCATATTTTCTAGACCACGTGTCTTTGGTCAGATATATCTTGGCACCGACACTGTGATCCAGAGATACATTTACTTGCTGATGAACGTGGCCATATAGTTCAGGGATGCCCTTCTGGGAGAATTAGTTCCTTCCGGGGACCTTCCATTGCGTTGTGCCATTGGCCACAAATTTTCTAAAGGCCTCCGAGTCCATTAATTTATATGGCAGTAGTTGGCGGGCTAGCAGCTCCGACAAGCCAGCGGTCAGCCAATGGGCAATAGGATTATCCTGTGTCATCTTATTTTTACATTCGATCATTTGTGCCAAGGAAGGCTGCTTTTTGCCAGATGAACGTGACGACAGCACGGTGGAAGGTGATGTGGAGGTCAAATGGGAGGAGAAGGAGAAGTGGCAGGATGTGGAGCGCCGGGAGTGTGTCTTTGTGGGTTCTGATGGCGTTGCTTCCACTGGGCTCGGTGATGGGAGGCCAGGTGCCTTCTTTAGGCGGTCGTCCCTAAGTGAGTGTTGGGCTTACTGCGACTTATGCGTTGTCAGCACAGACTGAAGATGGCAACACTATTGTCAGTAGCTAACACGTTAAAAAAAGCCCACACTGCGGAGCCATGTGCCGGAGTCCTGGGAGCGCCAGATGTGACCCTGCATGGTAAATTGCTCGCTCCAGTTACATTTGCAGTCTGCTTTTTGCCTCCTGTGCACTGCGAGTTCTGCCTGCTTCTCCTCCTTCTCCTCCCTATCTGCTGCTCCGTCTCTCCCTCTGAACTCCCCTCCTCTTCCTCTCTTGTGGGCACCACTGACATTAGAGATCTCTGAGTAGACAGCAACAGCAGGGACCACCCTCCTTGAGCTGATCTAGGTACTGTTGTCAGACCGCTGCGCGGCGGCCGTTGCTACCTCCTCATCCGATGCCAAGAATGGCTGATCGTCGGTAAGGTCTGAGAATGGATGAGAAAATAATTCCTCTGACTCGAGTGGATCGGCTATGGTGGTGGTGTCTTTGGGGGTGCACACAGCAGAGAGTGAGGAGGGTGAAGATACAGAAAATGAGGAGGGTGCAGAAGCGGAAGGCTGAGTGAGCCACTCAACCAACTCCGGTGCGTCCTTTCACATAATCGCACGCACCATCTCCAAATTCCCACTTAGGCTCCGGCCTGGTGCATCTGCCCGACCCCTACCAGGCCTGTGGAACGGCCTGCCTCTCCCTCTGCCTGTCATTTTCCAAATGACCCTGTGACAAAGTCTCTAGAGAAGAGCAGTATTTGTGGAAGCTGATATATGGCTGGCCTCAATCAGTTGTTAGTTGAAGCTGGTATATCACCCTCAAACAGTAATTTTGTGGACGCAGGTATATGGAAAACCTCTATCACTATTTTGTGGAAGCTGATATATGGCAGGCCTCAATCAGTTGTTAGTTGAAGCAGGAATATCAAGACCTGAAATCTGTATTTTGTGGACGCAGGTATATGGAAAACCTCTATCATTATTTTGTGGAAGCTGATATATGGCAGGCTTCAATCAGTTGTTAGTTTCAAGCTGGTATATCACCCTCAAGCAGTAATTTTGTGGACACAGGTATATGGAAAACCTCTATCACTATTGTGTGGAAGCTGATATATGGCAGGCCTCAATCAGTTGTTAGTTGAACCAGGTATATCAATACCTGAAATCTGTATTTTTTGGAAGCAGGTATATGGAAAACCTCTATCACTATTTTGTGGAATTTGATATATGGCAGGCCTCAATCAGTTGTTCGTTGAAGCAGGTATATCACCCTCGAGCAGTAATTTTGTGGAGGCAGGCATATGAAAAACCTCTATCACTATTGTGTGGAAGCTGATATATGGCAGGCCTCAATCAGTTGTTAGTTGAAGCAAGTATATCAAAACCCGCAATCTGTATTTTGTGGACGCAAGTATATGGAAAACCTCTATCACTATTTTGTGGAAGCTGATATATGGCAGGCCTCAATCAGTTGTTAGTTTGAAGCTGCTATATATCACCCTCAAGCAGTAATTTTTTGGACGCAGGTATATGGAAAACCTCTAACACTATTTTGTGGAAGCTGATATATGGCAGGTCTCAATCAGTTGTTAGTTTGAAGCTGGTATATCACCCTCAAGCAGTAATTTTGTGGACGCAGGTATATGTAAAACCTCTATCACTATTTTGTGAAAGCTTATATATTGCAGGCCTGAATCAGTTGTTAGTTGAAACTGGTATATCTCCCTCAAGCAGTAATTTTGTGGACGCAGGTATATGTAAAACCTCTATCACTATTTTGTGGAAGCTGATATATGGCAGGCCTCAATCAGTTGTTAGTTTGAAGCTGATATATATCACCCTCAAGCAGTAATTTTTTGGACGCAGGTATAAGGAAAACCTGTATCACTATTTTGCGGAAGCTGATATATTGCAAGCCTCAATCAGTTGTTATTTGAAGCTGGTATATCACCCTCAAGCAGTAATTTTGTGGACGCAGGTATATGTAAAACCTCTATCACTATATTGTGAAAGCTTATATATGGCAGGCATCAATCAGTTGTTAGTTGAAGCTGGTATATAACCCTCAAGAAATAATTTTGTGGAGGCAGGTATATGGAAAACCTCTATCACTTTTTTGTGGAAGCTGATATATGGCAGGCCTCAATCAGTTATTAGTTGAAGCTGGTATATCACCCTCAAGCAGTAATTTTGTGGACGCAGGAATATGGAAAACCTCTATTACTATTTTTTGGAAGCTGATATATGGCAGGCCTCAATTAGTTGTTAGTTGAAGCTGGTATATCTCCCTTAAAGTGGTTGTTCAAGTTATATTTATTGATGACCAATCCTCAAGATACAGTCAGGTCCATAAATATTGGGACATCGACACAATTCTAACATTTTTGGCTCTATACACCACCAAAATGGATTTGAAATGAAACGTACAAGATGTGCTTTAACTGCAGACTGTCAGCTTTAATTTGAGGGTATTTACATCCAAATCAGGTGAACGGTGTAGGAATTGCAACAGTTTGCATATGTGCCTCCAACTTGTTAAGGGACCAAAAGTAATGGGACAGAATAATAATCATACATCAAACTTTCACTTTTTAATACTTGGTTGCAAATCCTTTGCAGTCAATTACAGCCTGAAGTCTGGAACGCATAGACATCACCAGACGCTGGGTTTCATCCCTGGTGATGCTCTGCCAGGCCTCTACTGCAACTGACTTCAGTTCCTGCTTGTTCTTGGGGCATTTTCCCTTTAGTTTTGTCTTCAGCAAGTGAAATGCATGCTCAATCATATTCAGGTCAGGTGATGGACTTGGCCATTGCATAACATTCCACTTCTTTCCCTTGAAAAACTCTTTGGTTGCTTTTGCAGTATGCTTTGGGTCATTGTCCATCTGCACTGTGAAGCGCTGTCCAATGAGTTCTAAAGCATTTGGCTGAATATGAGCAGATAATATTGCCCGAAACACTTCAGAATTCATCCTGCTGCTTTTGTCAGCAGTCACATCATCAATAAATACAAGAGAACCAGTTCCATTGGCAGCCATACATGCCCACGCCATGACACTACCACCACCATGCTTCACTGATGAGGTCGTATGCTTAGGATCATGAGCAGTTCCTTTCCTTCTCCATACTCTTCTCTTCCCATCACTCTGGTACAAGTTGATCTTGGTCTCATCTGTCCATAGGATGTTGTTCCAGTACAGTGAAGGCTTTTTTAGATGTCATTTGGCAAACTCAAATGTGACCTTCCTGTTTTAGAGGTTCACCAATGGTTTACATATTGTGGTTAACCCTCTGTATTCACTCTGGTGAAGTCTTCTCTTGATTGTTGAGTTTGACACACATATACCTACCTCCTGGAGAGCGTTCTTGATCTGGCCAACTGTTGTAAAGGGTGTTTTCTTCACCAGGGAAAGAATTCTTCGGTCATCCTCCAAAGTTGTTTTCCGTGGTCTTCTGGGTCTTTTGGTGTTGCTGAGCTCACCGGTGCGTTCCTTTTTTTTTTAGAATGTTCCAAACAGTTGTTTTGGCCACGCCTAATGTTTTTGCTATCTCTCTGATGGGTTTGTTTTGTTTTTTCAGCCTAATGATGGCTTGCTTCACTGATAGCGACAGCTCTTTGGATCTCATCTTGAGAGTAGACAGCAACAGATTCCAAATGCAAATAGCACACTTGAAATGAACTCTGGACCTTTTATCTGTTCATTGTAATTGGGATAATGAGGGAATAACACACACCTGGCCATGGAACAGCTGAGAAGCCAATTGTCTCATTACTTTTGGTCCCTTAACAAGTGGGAGGCACATATGCAAACTGTTTTAATTCCTACACCTTTCACCTGATTTGGATGTAAATACCCTCAAATTAAAGCGGACAGTCTGCAGTTAAAGCACATCTTGTTTGTTTAATTTCAAATCCATTGTGGTGGTGTATATAGCCCAAAAAGTTAGAATTGTGTCGATGTCCAATTATTTATGGACCTGACTGTATATCAAACCCCTTCATCATTATTTTGTAGAAGCAGGTATATTGCACCCCTAATTCAGTTTTTGGGGGGGCAACAGGTATATCACACCCATTGCAAATAGTTATTCCAATAACGCTTGTCCCTCTATATACCTGCGGTATCACAGCAGAACCGCACACAACTGCTGCACAATACAAATGCACTATAATATACTTTCTATGTTAGAAAGTATATTATAGGTATATCACACCCCTCAATCAGTTTTTTTGGGGGCAACAGGTATATCACACCAGTTGCAATTAGTTATTCCAATAGCGTTGGTCCCTCACACCCCTCAGTATTTCACACCTATCGATAGCACACCTATACCAGTCCTTAAAAGGACTTTTGTAGCTCTATTAGCTAGCGTTTGGTGTCCCTAACAGTCTGTTCCTGCTCCACAACGCAACCTCTTCCTACAGTGGCAAAACACATAATGTAAAATGGCTGCCAGATCGGGTTGTGCTATAGGGTTGAGTCCATGTGCTGAAACGTCTCAATTGGCTGTCCTGTCCCACCTGATGGATGTGTCATGGGACAAAGTTCATCACAATGCAAAAGAATACGCGCAGACATTGCCATATGTTCGCATGTACGGCGGATGGCAAAGTTCCCCGCAAACCGACCGCCGGGCAAACAGCAAGGCCATCAATACATAGGATGTCTCTATAGTAGTTCAGTTTGTCCTCCCTCTCAGCAGGTGTAAAAATGGCCCCCATTTTGGACCGGACGTGAGGGTCCAACAAGGTGGAGAGCCAGAAGTCATCCCTCTGCCGAATAATGACAATATAGCTGTCACTATCCAAGTGAGTATGCATCGGGCCATTTGCGCAAGTGACTCAGAGGGACTCCCTGCCTCCATCTCCACTGCATACTGCCACGGTGTGCCTGGGTCATCTGCCTCATTGTCCTCATCCCCCTCTTGCTCCTCCAGCTGCTCCTGCTCCTCCTCTCCTGTTACCTGTGTAGACAAACCACCCATTTCGCTACATATTGCTTATGATCCAATGTCCTCCTCTAGTTCAGCCCTCACAGGGCTCATGTAGCCTTGAGATGTAGGCGCCACGTCTCCAGTCCCCTGACCAGCCAGATTTACCAGCATCTGTTGTAGGACATGAAGCAGTGGAATGACATTGTTCATCCCATAGTCCTGTCGACTGACAAATAACATGGCCTCCTCAAAGGGCCTGAGCAAACGGCAGGTGTCATGCATGAGCTGCCACTGGCTGACATCGAAGCTACACAGGGGGGTACTCCTGTCCTCTTGGATCATTAAGAAATCGTTGATGGCCTTTCTCTGTTCGTACAGTCGGTGCAACATGTGAAGGGTGGAATTCCAACGGGTGGAAACTTTGCATATCAGCCTATGTTGCGGGATGCTGTTCTGACGCTGCAGCTCAAGGAGAGTGTGCTTTGCGGTGTACGAGTGGTTGAAGTGCATGCTAAGTTTCCTGGCCATTTTTAGGATGTCTTGCAGATGAATGGAAGACTTCAGGAAATGCTTGAAAACCGGATTGAACATGTGTGCCATGCAGGGCACATGGCTCATTCCTCCTTGACGCAGCACCGACACCATGTTCTTCCTGTTGTCGGTCACCATGGTTCCGATTTTGAGTTGTCGCGGAGAAAGCCAGGATTCGATTTCTTGATGAAGGATGCGGAGCAGTTTCCCCCTGTGTGACTCCGTTTGTCCAGGCAAACTAGGTGCAGAACAGCATGACACCGCCATGCCCTGCACAAGTGGTATGCTGGTGGTGCACTGTGAATTGTCCCTGCAGTGGAGGCTGGTCACACAGTGGAGGAAGAGGAGGCAGAGGCAGACATTGTCGCATGACCAACGTCGTGAGAACGTGAAGGCGGAAGCGGCGTCACCTGGCCAAGTTGCTGTTTGGCTATGCAGGGACCACATTTACCCAGTGGGCCATAAAGGACATATATTGTCCTTGACTTTAGTTAAAGCTCCACACGTCGGCGCTGCCGTGCACTTTGACAGACACCGACAGGCTCAAGGACTTTTCCACCTTCTGTTCTACATATTTGTGCAGGGCTGGTACGGCCTTTTTGGCAACAAAATGACGGCTTGGGTCTCTCCACCTCGGCTTAGCACAAGCCATCAATTCTCTGAAAGGTGCAGAGTCCACCACTTGGAAAGGGAGAGACTGAAGCACCAGCATCTTGGCCAGGAGCACGTTCAGCTTCTATGCCGTTGGATGAGTGCACACATACTGTAGTCTCTTGGAAATCACTTCGGTGATCAATTGCTGACGAAATGACTGACGAGGAGAAGGAGGGCAAGAAGCAGGGGCATCAGGACTGGTAGATGATGGGAAGGACAGACAGCTCCCTTCGGCTGAGGTGGTGGAGCCTTGACTGCCTGAAATGAGCCTTGACTGCCTGAAATCCATTGCGTACCATTGGGTGATGCAGCAGTTGCTGCGGCAGGCTGGACCACCACATTGGAGCCACGGTTCTCCCAGGCCACTTTATGGTGACGCTGCATATGTTGACGCAGGGCCATGGTGCCAACATTGGCACCCTGACCATGCTTCACCTTTTGCCCACAGATTCGGCAAATGGCCAGCTTCACCTCCTCTGGTGGCTTAACAAAAAACTGCCACACCACCGAGTAAGTGATTTTACCCCCAACACTCTGCACTGACTGACTGCTACCACCGCTGCCTCTGTGAACCCCTTCACCACTACTTTCCGGGTAGGTAGGCTCCTCCAAAGTTGGTGGTCTACCCCGGGCACATTTGGTTTCTGACCTCCCACTGCTGCCACCCTGCTGACTCCCGGCCACGCTACCGACTTGCTGGCTTCGCCGCTGCCTTACGCGCAAGCTGCCACCCTCTTCTCCTGATGATGCTGAAGCCCCTTTGTCACCTTTCTCCCAATTGCGATCGGCTACATCATTATTGAGTACTGTCTGCACATCACTGATGTCATCCTCAACAGTCTCTGAGCCAGGAGCCTGACCGCTCGCAACACCAGCTCTCACGTCACTCTCCTTATCATTACTTGCCCGCCTACTGGCGGAAGCGGTGGATGTCTCCTCCAGATCTTGGCTGGGCAGTAGCTCATACTTCTCTGGCTGAGGGAACAAAAAAGGACAGAGGCAGGTTGAGGACAGGTGATGGCATAGGGCCTGCTTCCTGGCCATGCCAACTAAGGGTTGTGTTTGACGAACCCACCAACTCTTGGCTGGGGGTGTCTGATGTCACTTGTGATGAAGTGGATGACTGATTCAACCATTCAAGAACCGCTGGGTTGCTGGTCAAGACACGACCGCTAGATGAAACTGGGAGCCCAGGCCTCTCAAAGTGACCCCTCCTACCATGTTCCCTTACTCTGCTGTGACCTGTGCCTGTGCCAGAAACATTTAGGCCTCTGGCCCTCCCCTGTGCAGTGTCTGTCACTTTGTCTGGCTGACATACTGTTAGATCAAATAAATAAATAAAAAGGAAATTAATACACCCCCAAAAATTCTGTAATTTTCTCACTTCACCACACAACAGCTAATAAGCCCCCTTTTCCCCCAACTAATACTCCCCAAAAAAGGCTTTAGAACATATAACAGCACCGTTGACTGGCAAATAAGCCCTTATTTTTTCCACTTATACATGCCAAAAAAGGCTTTAGAACATATAACTGCACCGCTGAACGACAAATAAGCCCTTATTTTTTCCACTAATACACCCCAAAAAAGGCTTTAGAACATATAAAAGGCTGTAAATTTCTCACTTCACCACACAACAACTAATAAGCCCTTATTGTTTTCCACTTATACAAGCCAGAAAAGGCTTTAGAACATATAACTGAACCGCACAAGGGCTAATAAGATGTACAAATATGTTCTAGTAATATACCCTGTTAATGGCTGTATCACACAGCACTTGTACCCCAATAACAAGAAAGTTTTGCTGTAATTACAGAGGTATCATCTATTGCAAACCTGAAAGCAGCAGTATAATGGCAATTTGGATCCCCAGTCAGTGCAGCAAGGAGTAATAGGATTGTTCCTATTACCCAGGTTGTAACCTCCCCTACTGAACCCTGTTCTATATAAATGCTGTGGAATGATTCATCCCTATCCTTTCCCTAGACTTTTAAATAGTTTTATCACCACAATCAAGTCTTTAATGGCTGTATCAAACAGCACTTCCACCTCAATAACAAGAATGGTTTGCTGTAATGACAGAGCTGTATAATGGCAATTTGGATCCGCAGTCAGTGCAGCAAGGTGTAATAGGATTGTTCCTATTGCTCAATCTGTAACTTCCCCTACTGAACCCAGTTCAACATAAATGCTGTGGAATGATTCCTCCCTATCCTTTCCCTACACTTCTAATGATCTTTCCTTGAACTTCTATTCAGTAAAATAAAAGTTTTCAAGTCTTTCCTAGTACTTTCCCTAGCACCTGCTAACGTCTCTCCCTGCACTAAGCACACTGGAAAATGGCTGAATCCAAGATGGCTGAGGCTATTTATAGGGCTGTGACATCACATGGCTGGCTGGCTGCTGATTGGCTGGATGCATGGCATTGTGGCTGATCCCTCATTCCCACAGTTCTTTGCTCCATGTCCTAACATGTGCATCAGCCATTTTAGGAAAAAATGTGATTCATTACCACGAATCGTGAGGAAATTCGGATTTGGTGCAAATCGAATTTTTCATGAAATTCGTATTGAATTCCACTTCGTCAACTTCGATTTCCTCATTCACCTGTGACCACCAGAATGCTCCCTAAAGAGCCAGTAGTACCTCACAGCTGAAATCATCTGGTTTCTAATTATGTCTTTGGCTCATTCATCTAATGGGCAAAATTGCAAGAAAGCTACTTTTTCCCGCCCCTGGCCCTATGCAGATGAGGAGCTGAAAGTCAAGTGGGCAGTAGCCTTGATACTTGAAGTCAAGCTTGCTGTACCCCCTTTCTGCCCTTTGAAATTTGATTGATGGCCTTTTTTTCATGTGTGATTTACCAAGAGGTCTTGCGCCTGTGCCATACAATCTTTTTTCAGTTCCAATTCTTCCTGGGGAGCCGTGCATGAAGAAAAAAAAGCCATCAAATGCGAGGAAGCAGTAAGGCGGTGCAGCAAGCTTGACTTCAAGTGTCAAAGCTGCTGCCCCCTTGACTTCAAGCAGATTGAAATGTATTTTTTACTATTATTTTAGTATTTGATATTATTTTCATGACATACTGTATATTAGATAAAATTGATAACTTACATGCACTAAAAATCTGTATAAAAAGTGGCCCAAATTGCAACAGCTTGTGTTTCTACACTTTTTTCCGACATGCTTGAAAAGAAGGCAGGACTTAGTGGGAAGGGTGGAGCTTGACATGAAAGGGGCTGTCATACATAGTAACATAGTAGTAACATAGTACATAAGACCGAAAAAAGACATTTGTCCATCCAGTTCGGCCTGTTATCCTGCAAGTTGATCCAGAGGAAGGCAAAAAAAAACCTGTGAGGTAGAAGCCAATTTTCCTCACTTTAGGGGAATAAAAAATTCCTTCCCGACTCCAATCAGGCAATCAGAATATCTCCCTGGATCAACGACCCCTCTCTAGTAGCTATATCCTGTAATATTATTACACTCCAGAAATACATCCAGGCCCCTCTTGAATTCCTTTATTGTACTCACCATCACCACCTCCTCAGGCAGAGAGTTCCATAGTCTCACTGCTCTTACCGTAAAGAATCCTCTTCTATGTTTGTGTACAAACCTTCTTTCCTCCAAACGCAGAGGATGTCCCCTCGTCACAGTCCCGGGGATAAATAGATGATGGGATAGATCTCTATACTGACCCCTGATATATTTATACATAGTAATTAGATCTCCCCTCAGTCGTCTTTTTTCTAACGTGAATAACCCTAATTTTGATAATCTTTCAGGGTACTGTAGTTGTCCCATTCCAGTTATTACTTTAGTTGCCCTCCTCTGGACCCTCTCCAGCTCTGCTATGTCTGCCTTGTTCACTGGAGCCCAGAGCTGTACACAGTACTCCATGTGTGGTCTGACTAATGATTTGTAAAGTAGTAGGAATATGTTCTCATCACGGGCATCTATGCCCCTTTTGATGCAACCCATTATCTTATTGGCCTTGGCAGCAGCTGCCTGACACTGTTTTTTGCAGCTTAGTTTGCTGTTTATTAAAATTCATAGATCCTTTTCCATGTCAGTGTTACCGAGTGTTTTACCATTTAGTATGTACGGGTGACTTGCATTATTCCTTTCTATGTGCATAACTTTACATTTGTCAGTGTTAAACCTCATCTGCCACTTATCTGCCCAAGCCTCCAATCTATCCAGATCCCTCTGTAGTAGTATACTGTCCTCTTCAGTGTTAATTACTTTACACAGTTTAGTGTCATCTGCGAAAATTGATATTTTACTATGCAAGCCTTCTACAAGATCATTAATAAATATATTGAAGAGAATAGGGCCCAATACTGACCCCTGAGGTACTCCACTAGTGACAGTGACCCAATCTGAGTATGTACTGTTAATAACCACCCTCTGTTTTCTATCATTGAGCCAGTTACTTACCCACATACAGAAGTTTTCTCCCAGTCCGAGCATTCTCATTTTATATACTAACCTTTTATGTGGTACAGTGTCAAATGCTTTGGAGAAGTCCAGATACACGACATCCATTGATTCGCCGCTGTCAAGTCTAGAACTTACCTCCTCATAGAAACTGATTAAATTAGTTTGACATGACCGATCCCTCACGAAGCCATGCTGATATGGCGTTATTTGCTTATTTCCGTTAAGATGCTCTAACATAGCATCTCTCAGAAAACCTTCAAACAGTTTACCCACAACAGATGTTAAACTTACCGGCCTATAGTTTCCAAGCTCTGATTTTGGACCCTTTTTGAATATTGGCACCACATTTGCCATGCACCAATCCTGTGGGACATTCCCTGTCAGTATAGAGTCCGCAAATATCAGAAATAAGGGTCTGGCTATGACATTACTTAATTCCCTTAGGATACGGGGGTGTATGCCATCCGCTCCTGGCGATTTGTCTATTTTAATCTTTTTAAGTTGCTGTTGTACTTCTTCCTGGGTCAGACAGGACACTTTTAATGGGGAATTTATTTCAACATTCAGCATTTCATCTGACAGTTTATTTTCCTCAGTGAATACATTGGAGAAAAAAATATTTAACAGCTTTGCTTTCTCCTCGTCGCTCTCTGCGACTCCCCCCTCATTACTCTTTAAAGGGCCGACACCTTCAGATTTATACTTTTTAACATTTATATAATTGAAGAACATTTTAGGGTTAGTTTTACTCTCTTTGTCAATTAATCTCTCGGTCTCTAGTTTGGCCACTTTTTTTTGTTTTTTACATGTTCTATTTTTTTCCTTATAGTTTTTCAGTGCTTCCGTGCTACCCTCCTGTTTTAGTGTTTTATATGCTTTCTTTTTGTCATTTATTGCTTTCTTTACAGTTCTATTTATCCACATTGGTTTCTTTTTGCTCCTTAACCTTTTATTCCCATACGGTATGTACCTCTCACAATGAGCTTTTAGGATGCTTTTAAAGATATCCCATTTTGTGGCTGTATTTTTATTTTTGAGGACTTTGTCCCAGTTAGTTAGGCCTATGGCCTCTCTTAGTTGGCTAAATTTAGCTTTTTTGAAGTTTGGTATTTTTGTTCCTCCCTGTAGAAACGCTCTTTTGAATGATAATTGGAAGG